>NC_068289.1:6368803-6416631 GCF_025860055.1 Xyrauchen texanus
GGTCACAGGCGTAAAGCAGGATGATGGCTTTCACAAATGGCAATCGACTTAAGAGCTCCCCACCGGATCACTGAGCGTTCATTGGATGCCGACAGACTGAGACTTCATAGCTGTAATTGGGGCTCAACAGCACCACAATACATCAGTAAGAAAGCAGCAGTAAATCGGGGCCCTAAAATGGATCCGCTGACATTACTGTACAATAATTAAACTGTCGTGTGGGCTATGGGTGTAAGGAGGACTGGGGTGCAGACAGTTCCTTGATATAGGGAAAATGGGGCGGAAATTCATTCTCAAAGCAGGGGACTGAGAGCCATAAAGGGACGTCTGGGGCCCTGAAGTTGTGTCCTGTGAATATTTCAATTTGAAAAGTTTTTTCCTCCTTAATTTTCTGTCTGGCAGCCCTTTCCCCTTATATAATTTAAGGGCATTTCCTAAGGAGCCATGGACATGAGTATGAATCAGCTCCCAGGTCCTGAATTTTTATATTACTGTGCAAATACACAGAGCCACCACAAGAAATGCTGTTCCCTGATGAAAATGTCTGTTTTCATTTATTTTAAGTGTAGAAGTACCTATGATACCTACTGTATAATTCAAATATTACTGACTCCATCATACCTAACATGTGTGGAGTGTTTAAGTTATGGTGCTTGGCTGTAATTATGGCCCAGTTTGTTAAGGTCTTCATTTTACGGTCCTTAAACAGAAAGACATTCTCTGACATACTTTCGAAGTTATGAGATGCCATTGTTGGAGCCCACCTACCCTCCCTGCTGGGTGGTCCATCTGACAATGAACTTTCCCCTGGTTAAAAGTTACATTTAAAAATAAGGCAATGTTTTCACAAAAGTGGGATTATTTTAAACAGCTAATCTGGTCTGCAATGCACTTTTAGAATCAGAAATAGTCTTTGTGCACATGTTAAAATATAAAGAAAATGTTACTGAAAATGTGCTGTTATTCATCATGTCATTTGTGTCAAGAATAATACAATTGTTTTCAGTAATAATGCACATCAAGTGCAAGTGCTTAGGTCTGTCTCACTAATCCTGTCAGTTATTTTAGGAGAAAGGCTTTTTTGTTAAAGGGAACAAGCAAAAGTCAAGCTTTCAGATGACAAACACAAGGCAAACTAAGAATATTTCAGTTTGACTCTAGACATTGTTTGTTAATGTATAAAATCACTATGCTTTTGGGAGATACTTTGTTATAGAAGTGATGTTAAGTTTTATAAACAGCACTCATTAGTGCTGAAGCTACTGTAGGCTGTACTGTCATCAACTATGTTTAAACGTGCTCCTCCATCTGAGCCCCATGGGAGTTGTAGGCCCCTGGGCTTCAGCCTGTATAAGCCTGTGCGTTAATGCGCCTCTGACTGCAGGTATGCTCACTGTTGCTAAAAATACAGGAACAGTATGCTTTTCATGACATATCGTTACCTTAAAGGAACAGTTCACCCAAATTGTATGGCTTTTTAAACTCAAATTACTTTCTTTCTGTTGCAGAACACACGTTTTCACAGATATGCTTATATCCAAACAATCCAAGTCTACGAGGTCCAACCCTTTCAAGCTCCTGACACTTAAACAGGCAGTCCAGTTACTGATTAGTAGTTTATATGAAGATATGTTTAGGCCTACAAATTATGGGTTTCCCTTCTGTCACTCACTCGACGTTGTGTCGAATTAAGTGACACAAGGGAAGTGACATAAGGGGGGTCTTCTTTGGGAGCCTCACGTACCTCTGAACTTGCGAAAATGCCAATGAGAAATTGGCAGACAGAATTTGCATGTCCAACCCCTGGACATATGGGTATAAAGGGAAGCGGGTGTGCGTCTGTCAGTCAGATTTTTTCTTCGGAGCCGAGCAGTTGTGCAACAGCAAGGTGAAGTTCACCACTGTTCCACTCATCTGCAGGCGTTGAACGTACTTTTCAGGATGCGTCTTTTTAAAGATCCACTTTCGCCTTTGTGTAGTTCCTGGATGCGGTCGATATCTCTCCAAGACCGACGGCCGCAGACGCTGCCTTGTGTGCCTTGGCAGCGATCACACTGAGGCGGCGTTTGTGGATGGTTCATGTACTCACTGCGAGAATATGACCATGGCAACGTTGCGGCTCTCCTTCCTTAAGGTGAACGCCACTTCAGCCGCCCCCCGCGTCGCTCCTTCTTCCCACGGGATTGAGGACGACCCGGATGGTGATGAAGGCGATTTGGGGATGACGACGGGCTCGGATTCGCCGGGTAAATCCCCATGAACCACATGCCCCCGGCACGCTCGCTTGCTTCCGTCCTTACTCGGGATGAGTTCCTGGATGTTCTTCCTCCCTAGCCTTCTGGCCTGCGAATTCAGCGGAGCAAATTGCGACCAGACCCACTATGAGCCACAAGTGTTCTGTGTTGGGGTAGGGCTCCACAGGCTTAATTCCCTCTTCAGGCAACTCCCTGAGATGTTTTTTTCCGCGGTATGGTCCCCCTGTCGGCGGACCAGGGTCTCCCTTGTGCAGTCCACCCCCCACACACACACACACTCACACAAATTGGTTGAAGTACTACAGATGTATAGTGTCATTAGGGACCCTGGGTATGTAAGAGTGTCTGGGTTACTTTTTATTTGATTTTTTTTAAAGAATATTTTTATGATTAATTCATATCTATATAAGTTCACTATCACAGGATATCTATTTATTTAGTTATTACAAGAGAAATGGGTACTATATTCACACTAATAAATACTAAATCATGTTGATCTTATGTGTTATGTGCATCTCAATATGTTTTTAACAGACATTTGCGTCTCAGGAAATTTCAGTGTGAATGTAATGAATCCTGTTCTAGATTTGTCTTGATTTATTGCATTTTTTCTTTGATATATAAAAAAAAAAACGTAAAAATATATTTTATTCTATTATTTTCTTGAAAATATTTTGAAAATCTGACACTATCTGGGCATTTTGTAGATCCTGTTGTGAATCATGTTTGAAATTCCCACGGTTATTGAAATACAAATATGGTATTAATTTCTGTATAAAATGATTGCAAATCTACCATGAGGAAATTATGTAACAAAAATAATAAAGAGTTTTATCATTAATATTACTCACAGCATCTCTAACAAGCCTGTCCACTGATAAAGTACAATAAGCCTCAGCCAGTCCACCAGCCTCACACCTTCACACCAAAAGCTCCAGCGGCCCTTCTGGGCTTAACATGTGATTTCTTTAACATTGTTCTTAAGGCTATCACAACATTGCACCCAGCCTACTTAATGTTGGGTTTCTTATGACAGTGTAGCACCCAGTGTGTCAAATATTACAGTTCTTATAGCAGTGTAGCAGCACCTCGACTATTTAACAGTTGCCCAAGCGCCGCACCCTCTGATTCTCCTGCTATGATTGCATCACACCAGCACTCCATGGGTCAGTTGTCACCAGGCTGTAGATATTGTGTAGATAGAGCAACAACTGGCTGCAGCAGTGTTTGTACATGTGTGGCTATGTTTATTTGTGTGCATGGCATTGGTGAATTGGCCCCAATAATATTAGGAAAGGAATTTGTGCTTTAAATTCTTGTGTTGAAGTGACACTGTACATGACATTTATTTTAGCTGATTTGCTCTGTGTTGACAATAACAGATCCCACCTTAGTGGGGAAATTCACCTAAAACCAAAATGTTTTCAGCATTGACACTTTCAGTCATTCCAAGCAAATATTACTTTCTTTTCTTAGTGGAACGTAAAAGAAAATATTCAGTAGAATATCCAATCTGATCTTTTCCATACAACGAGTGGATGGGGACTAAAGATTAAATCCATTCATTTAATGCAAGAGAGCAGAAATCTAGAATTCTTCTTCTTTTTGTTTTCCAAAGAAGAAAAAGCTCATACTGATTTGGAATGACTTGATGGTGAGCAAATGATGACAGAATTTTCATTTTTTAAGCAAACTGCCCCAATAAACTCTATGTGTCACTCTGGTTTGTATTTGTGTGTCAGGTGTAAATATCACTGAAACAGGAGCCATGTCCAATCATCTGGTATTCGGCAGTTCCCCTTTTCTCTGCCTGTCTGCACTGCATAGCTTCCAGTACTAACAATGGGACCACTGTTATGGGGCATTCACACAGCCTAACATGGGACAAACAGCAAGCATACAGCTGTGTAAAGACACACCTTCCTGCATCAGAAAACTAATCTCCTTCAGAAATGCAAAAACTCTTGAGATAACACCTGCATTAAGTTAAAACAGGGACATGAATACATTAAAACCACTGCATTCACAACATACATAACTATGCATAACTCAAGTGAACAGTTCAAAAGCAAAGATAAAGACAGCTGAGTGCTCTGCCCAAAAATCAACACTTGAGCTCTATTCCAAAACCGAAAGAGCTGCCTCTCTGCCTACTGCCTACATAGACAGCTGCCTTTTAGGACAGCATCCTAAACATCATGGAACCCTATAAGTGACTGATCTGGAATGCTTTACATACTCAAATAGGCACATTAATTCATAGCAATGATATTTAATGGGTAAAATAATGAATTTCTACTAGTTTTACCAATTTATTGATACTTTTTAGCACTAAATGAAATATGTTTACTAATAATCAATATTTTCCTTCTAAAAAACAAACAAAAAAACAGCATAGTTGGTCGTAAGCATATGTTTCACTTTAATTGCTTGTCCACAACACATGATGCTGGTCTGCTGGTGTTCCAACAAGGGTTTTTGACAAACTTAACCAGCAAGACTACCTTGGTTAACCAGCGTAGCAGAAAACACATACTGATCGACCAGCATCACCTGACCCACTATCTAGACCAGCACTAAATCTGTACTAACAAGCACAACCAGCCTAGACCATTATGCTGGTCTGTGGGTCATTGACAAATAAGGTTATCTGCGATTAAGGGTCTTTTTTGCCCTTTTCTACTGGCAGAATGGCTACCTGTATGTTCATTACAGCACCTGACTTTGATTTGGTGGAGAAAAGATTTAGAAATATTAGTAATAATTTTAAATACACCATTTAAATGTCTTTAAATTACACCAATTTTAGTTTTTTTTTTTTTGTTTTAAGGGTTAGTTCACCCAAATATCTAAATTCTCTCATAATTTACTCATCCTTATGCCATCTAAGATGTGTATGACTTTCTTCTGCTTAACACAAAGATTTTAAGAAGTCAGCTCTGTTATATCAGACAATGCAAGTGAATGGTTGTGGCAGGGCGGAGGGCGGGTCCGGGTATGTAGCATCACGACCCGGCCCCGCCCTCCGCCCTGCCACAATGGTGCTTAGGCCTTTGAGGCTCTAAAAAACAGATAAAGTAGCATAAACATAATTAATATGACTCCAGCGGTTGAATGAGAACAGACCAAAATATAACTCTATATTTACCTTACATCTGGCCATTGCAGTCTCTTGGCACGATCATGATTTCAAGCTCAATTACACTTCCTCGTGCTTGACGCAGGTGCAACACTCTAGATGAAGCTATAGGAAGTGGAATTGAGCTTGAAATCATGATTACCAAGGAGATTGGAAATGTCAAAATGTACCTTTTTGGAGCTTTTGGTTCTGGTCACCATTTTCTTGAATTGTATGGACCTACAGAGCTGAGATGTTCTACTAAAAATCTTTGTTAGTGTCCAGCAGAACAAAGAAAGACATACACATCTGGGAATGCATGAGTAAATGATGAGAGAATTTCCATTTTTGGGTGAACTATCCATTTAAACCTCAGAAAAAATATAAAAATAACCTTAAACTCAGAAATGTATATTATGTTCATCTAAGTTGAGATATATTCAAGTAATCGTTTTGTGTCAATTGCATTTTTAATGTATTTATTTATTTATTTATTTTTAATTAGCCTTTGTCACTGACCCCTTTTCAGCAGGGTTCTCTCTTCTCATCTGCCATCTAGGATAATTGTTTTCACTGAACTCAGCACAGTGAACACTGGGATCACCTTCTCCACCAAGGGTACATGCGATGCTGCCTTACAATTTGGCCAAAACTAGGCATCTTAGATGGCAGCATAATAAAGTTCCTTACCCTGTGGAACATCCTTTATGTCGGGATTGTCCCTACGATGCCTTAAAATGCAATCTCTGTAGGCACCTAATTAGATTTTGGAACCAAGTATTGGTCTCACATCAGCTACAGACACTCGTTAGCCAAAATGTTAAAACCTCCATAGGCCAGAAGTGACACCTTAGTCCAAGGATTAATTTTGAGCAAAACCGAGAGTTAGAGAAACACATGATGTAGCCAGTTGTTTGGGGGCAGTTGGGCCACGATCATAAAGGCAGGTTTTATTAGCTGTTGCTTGATTTGTTCCTGCAGACTGTGGAGTGAGCTGCTAAATCAATGCGTACAGCTGTTCTAGCCGCTCGGCCTCTCAGCTCGCACAGCAGGTGTACGGCCCACAACGGCTGTCACACACACCCGCTCACATAACAAATAATAACGGTCTCCACACACATGGACCATCCATCAGAGTTATGGTCTAGCCCGAGAGACTGGTACACACACATACACACTCAGCAAAAAGCAATACTACGCACCCTGCTACACAAATGGTCTGAAATGGTCACAGACACACATTCAAATAGGCACAGAGTGTGTTTGTATGTGAACATGGACACTCTACATACAAAAAAACAGGTCTAAACCTATACACACATATGTACAAACACACAGGGACTATCTATCAATAGGTATGGCTTTGCTCCACTCCAATAGTTAAAGTTGGCAGAGGAAAATGTTCCCATGTACTGCTATGAGCAAGTTATTCCTCTCTCAGCTCTGCACTCCCCCACTATACTCTGCTGTGGCTTGGGACTTTCTAAAAGGAAGACCATAAGCTAATGTTAAATACATTTATGAACATGTGGGGGAAAAAAATGAGATTGTAATATTGAAAAACAATTAGTCTTCCAAGCAGCACGTCTCCACATCTGGTGTAAGTCAACCTGTGACCCAGTGAGTGGGGGATGGGAAACTTGAGAGAGAACTTCTAAATGTGATGGTGGCAGGCATACACCAGACTGCCAAACACAAAGACAGCAACACCATGAACTGCTTAAGAGGACATGAACAGCAAGAAATTGGTAGAATGAATTGGTAGAGACAGGTGGCAGAAGGTACAAAAATGAAGTTGGCCACCATTACACTCCTTTGGTGTTCCCTGTAAGCATTAGGTAAAAGTAGGGTTTGCACGACTACTGTATTTTAAAAGTCGAATAGTCAAGCCCATTAGTCAACTTAAATCGACTTGCTGTAATGTCATTCCACCTCCAATCCAATGCACACCCAATGCAGAAAAGGCATGTCCCTACACATACAATCCAACAGTACACAATAGATAGGGTTGGGAGGGTTACTTTTGAAATGTATTCCAATAGAGATTACAGAATACATGCTGAAACATTTAATTTGTAACGTATTTCGTTAGATTACTCAAGATCAGTAACGTATTCTAAATACTAAGACAAAATACATATGTTAAAAATACATTCTCTGAAAAATCTAAATATCTTATGCAGTGTTGTTTCTAAAACAAGATAAATAATATATCTTGTTTTAAGGATTTTTAGATATTTTTAGAGGAAAACAATACAAACATTATTATCAAGAATATGATTTTTGCCCTAATATCAAAGGTCTTAATAGAAATTACAATCTAACGTGAATTTTCTTGATAAATTATTTTTTTTTTTGTGCCTGGTAACGTGCATGTCAAATGTCTAGAAATAGCATTTTAGCTTAGCGTAACGCTGACAATTTACACCAAGGTTTATTTCTATTTCTTCTGCTCCAAACTTACTTCAAACTTACTTCTCTGTCTGCTTGTATGAATGTAACACATCATAAGAAAGTGTTTCACCGCTGTTCAAATGCACTTATATGTATAAATGTTTTCTATCTGAAAGGACTTAATATTAAATGAAACAAATGACAATAAAATGCAAAGTAATCTCTTCTGTAATCAAAATACTTTTTGAATGTAACTGTCTTCTAAATACCAATTATTTAATTAGTAACTCTAGTGGAATACAATTACTTATATTTAGTATTTTAAATATGTATTCCCATTACATGTATTCCTTTACTCCCCAACCCTGACAACAGATAGATCTATGTTCGCTACAATATAATGGGTTTTAGATAATTATATGTATTTACTAAACTATCAACATAGATAAATGTGATCATCTATTAGATGGCCAGCTAGACTCTGCCTGGGATCCTATAGGTTGCCATGGAGACGTGCATAGTTGTTTGACAGCTGAGGGGAAAATAATAGCAGATGGTCTAAGTGTTGTTTTGAATGTGAATGGATTGGATGAAATTACCAACATAACGTTATCCTTGTAAACATCTTTTTATTAGAAGTGTGCCACAGTAGGTAGGTTTACTGTACGTCGAGCTGTAACATAGCTAAAAGTTAACACAAGTGTCTGAACCTATTAAACTTAGCCTGGACTACCTGTAGCTGCAGGTGTAGTGGTATATACACTCACCTAAAGGATTATTAGGAACACCATACTAATACTGTGTTTGACCCCCTTTCGCCTTCAGAACTGCCTTAATTCTACGTGGCATTGATTCAACAAGGTGCTGAAAGCATTCTTTAGAAATGTTGGCACATATTGATAGGATAGCATCTTGCAGTTGATGGAGATTTGTGGGATGCACATCCAGGGCACGAAGCTCCCATTCCACCACATCCCAAAGATGCTCTATTGGGTTGAGATCTGGTGACTGGGGGTACAGTGAACTCATTGTCATGTTCAAGAAACCAATTTGAAATGATTCGAGCTTTGTGACATGGTGCATTATCCTGCTGGAAGTAGCCATCAGAGGATGGGTACATGGTGGCCATAAAGGGATGGACATGGTCAGAAACAATGCTCAGGTAGGCCGTGGCATTTAACGATGCCCAATTGGCACTAAGGGGCCTAAAGTGTGCCAAGAAAACATCCCCCACACCATTACACCACCACCACCAGCCTGCACAGTGGTAACAAGGCATGATGGATCCATGTTCTCATTCTGTTTACGTCAAATTCTGACTCTACCATCTGAATGTCTCAACAGAAATCGAGACTCATCAGACCAGGCAACATTTTTCCAGTCTTCAACTGTCCAATTTTGGTGAGCTCTTGCAAATTGTAGCCTCTTTTTCCTATTTGTAGTGGAGATGAGTGGTACCCGGTGGGGTCTTCTGCTGTTGTAGCCCATCCGCCTCAAGGTTGTGCGTGTTGTGGCTTCACAAATGCTTTGCTGCATACCTCGGTTGTAATGAGTGGTTATTTCAGGCAAAGTTGCTCTTCTATCAGCTTGAATCAGTCGGCCCATTCTCCTCTGACCTCTAGCATCAACAAGGCATTTTCGCCCACAGGACTGCCGCATACTGGATGTTTTTCCCTTTTCACACCATTCTTTGTAAACCCTAGAAATGGTTGTGCTGAAAATCCCAGTAACTGAGCAGATTGTGAAATACTCAGACCGGCCCGTCTGGCACCAACAACCATGCCATGCTCAAAATTGCTTAAATCACCTTTCTTTCCCATTCTGACATTCAGTTTGGAGTTCAGGAGATTGTCTTGACCAGGACCACACCCCTAAATGCATTGAAGCAACTGCCATGTGATTGGTTGAATTGAACAGGTGTTCCTAATAATCCTTTAGGTGAGTGTATTTGTATAGCCCTCATGGATAGTTTTTTTATTACTAGTTGTAGCAGTAGACATATACTCTCTATGAATTAAGCATCACAGTACCTACAGTATACCTGTGTATACTGCCGATTAACGCTAGGTGGTGATAGGGAGCTTACATCAGGGTTTCACATTCATAGGGAAAATGTACATGGCCAGTAATGCTTCAACATGCTGTGAAACAGTAGCTGTGTCTCGTTTCAAAGGCTGCATACTAGGTAGGACATGTCCTTTGAAGGCAGCGGTATACCGAGTGTCCTCGTTTAAATGAGACGGCCTTGGTAGGACAAAAAGAAACAGAAAGTAACATGGTTGCTATGACAGCATGCCACTCTTTCACAAGTGCGAGCGCTTTGAGTGCAAAGGGAACAAAGTCCCTTTGTAAGGGAATGTATGAGATACATTTTAGGAGAGTTGTAATGACATAGGTCTGCCCAAGGGAGACATGGGTCTGCCAACAGGAAGACCGTACCACGGAAAATACATCACAGGTGGTTACCAGAGTAATCGGCACCTGTGGAGCACCTATCCCAGTACAGGGCATATTAGTACCCATAGTGGGTCTGGCTGCAAACTCCTCCAAATTTGCAACCAACAGGGATAGGGAGGAAGGACATCCAGGGTCCACCACTTCATGAACTTGACTGGGGGTAAAAGTGGCCGTTTTCACATCAGGGGAGGGGAAAGGCGCTATATACAAGGGATACACCCGGCCAGCTGTTCTGTATTACAAAACTCTACCTGTACGTACCTGAAAGAACACGAGACAAAATCAGAGGTCTGGGCATGGGTGCCAGATGGTGCCCCATCCCTGAGAGAGAAGGTCCTTCCTCAGGGGAATTTTCCAGGGAGGTCCTGTCACAAGGAGCGTGAGGTCCGAGAACCAAGTCTGGGTTGGCCAGTATGGCGCCACAAGGGTGACTTGTTCCTCGTCCTCCCTGACCTTGCATGTAGGCTCACTGGGGGGAATGGGTTATTGCGCAGCCCCCGGTGCCAGCTGTTGCATACCAGAGCGGGCAGTGGGAGGATTCCTGGGAAACGAACAGGGCTACCTGTGCTTTGCTGGATCACCTTGGAGATTTAAATACACTACAGTCGCTGTGTTGTCAGATCAGACCAAAATGTGCTTGCCCCAGATCAACTGCAATAGTCTCCATAGGTCGAGCAGTACAGCCAACTTTAGGCAGTTGATGTGCCAAAACAGCCATGGTCCTGTCCAGGAACCAGCGGATGCTTTCTCATAGCACACGGCACCCCAGCCCGACATGGAGGCATCTGTGGTGACCACAATGCATCTGGACACTTGCTGTAGGGGAACTCCTGCCTGTAGAAATGCAAGGTCGGTCCAAAGGCTGAATAAGTGGTGGTAGAGGGGCGTAACAGCCACGCGAGGTGTACCGCGGAACCATGCCCATTTCAGGACTTGAGTCTGAAGCCAGTGCTGAAGCAGTCTCATATACATCAACCTGAGCAGCGTGACTGCCGCCGAGTCCTCTGAAAGTGTTTCAGTGGAACCGCTGTCCTCTGCCTGAAAAAGTTCAGGCAGTTCTGCACTGACTGTGCACGCTCACTTGTGAGGCGCTCAATCATCGACACAGAGTCTAACTCCACACCGAGAAAAGAGATGCTCTGAACAGGGGAGAGCTTGCTCTTTTCCCAGTTGACCTGAAGCCCTAGACGGCTGAGGTTTGTGAGCACAAGATCCCTGTGTGCACACAGCAAATCTCAAGAGCTAGGATCAGCCAGTCATCAAGATATTTGAGTATGCGGACGCCCACTTCCCTTATTGGGTTAAGAGCTGCCTCTGCGACCTTCGTGAAGACGCGAGGGGACAGGGACAGGCCGAAGGGGAGGACTTTGTACTGATATGCCCGGCCGGCTAAAGCAAACCATAGGAAGGGTCTGCATCGAGGTAAAACCGAGATGTCAGCATACACATCCTTCAGGTCTACTGCCGCGATCCAATCTTGATGTCAGAAGCATGCCAAAATGTGTTTCTGCGTCAGCATCTTGAACAGGAGTCCTGTTCGGATCAGAACTTGCAGGTCCAAGATTGGCTGCAACCCAACGCCTTTATTTGGTGTGATTAAGTAAGGGCTTTAGAACCCTTTACTCTCGGATTGAGGGACAGGCGCTATCGTGCCCTTGTGTAGAAGGGTCAAGGTGAAGCGAATTCCGCTGAACTGGGGCAGGCACCTGGCAAATTGAATCGCATAGCCGAAAGAGGATGGAGTGGTCTTGGTACCAGCTCCGTAGTGGACATTTCTCTCCCTGGGTTGTCCGTCTCAGGGGCACTTAGGACTCCTCCAGGTCCTCATGCCATGACATGAGGCAGGGGGCGTAAGCTTCCTGCGGGGAAGCAACGAGGACTCCCCGACAGCGCATCCCTCCTCCTTCCCAGTTTTTGGCACTAATGTAACGGGTAAGGATGGGCAAGGAGGAGGCGGGAACCAGCTGAGCAGTCAACAAAACTTTTAATGACATAAATCAACTTAAACACACATAGACACACACGTGTGTATGTGTGTCTCTCTCTTGTACTGGTGCCTCTGTCTGGTCTTTATTCCCCTCCTGGCTGATTAGGACAATTCCTAATTCAGTGGTGGGTGTGCACCATCACGGCCCGGCCACGCCCTCCTCCTCATCACTTATAGTATAAACTGTAAAATATATGTAAGAAAGACAAGAACAATCAAAATGTATTATTCATGGAATTGCAAGAAAGATGACCAACCACATTTTCTACAAATGTGATGATGATGTCATCACTGTAGGCTAATGATGAACATTTTATTAACGTAAGCCAAAGAGAGATTTTAGAATTTTCAATTTAAAGAAATAAAAAAAATTACATTTTCAAAATAATAAACTAGATAGCACACCTAAAGCTGAAATGATCTACAATGTAAAGTTTGAATGGAATCTCTAAGAAATCTAGAATATAGATATATATTTTCAATTATCTGAATTAATTGATTAAGTTTAATCTGTTTACACCAGACCCAGCCTTTGATATGCCACTATGGCTTAAAGCTGTGCACACTGCAAGTGTCAAAGTGAATATTCTAAATGACATGCAGAAAGCATGATCTTCAGCAAGGGATACATGTGTGAATAACATGTATTTTACTTTATTTTCAATAGATATCCACTGGTTTAAACATTTACTTATTATATAATTATTATTATCATGTTATTGCTACTAAAACAATACATGTATACATGTGTTTAGTTGCAAACACGGTAGTTTAACAGAATAACACCAGTCATACAACTCATATAATGGTTCTATTATACAGAACCATTATTGTCTTTATACAAGACTTTATACTTTCTTTATACTACATTACAATAGTATAAAAACAGTAAAATGGAATACAAAGAGAAATAAAGATTTTTTTTTTCAATATTAACTCTTTTTTTTTTTTTTACAGTACTTATTCTTTATTATTCTTTGGCCTAGTTTTCATTCTTCGTAATTATTATCACACCCAATATTACTTTGGCAATATGGTATTACGCTATGAACTGTACCATTATTTGTCATGCCTATAAAACACACTGAAATATTGAAACATTGGGAAAGAGAGGGATCGAGAGACTGGCCGAGGATGAAGGGACTTTGGTTAATTGTGTTTTCCAACAGGCAGACTGGGGATATAAATCTCCATCTCTCTTGTTGCCATCTCCCTCTGTGAGATTCTTATTGTATGAAGTTCTCATGAGCTCAGGGTTATTCACAAATCAACTGATGTTCAAACCACTAACGATCAATAAGTGTCGGCATTGATGAATCACAGAGCTGCCCTCTCTCTACACCCTGCCTCAAACTGACTTCCTGTCCTTTAGCTGGGGTGTGTTTGAGAATGTGTGTGCAAATGTATGTTGCCTGATGCATCTGCAGGTGCCCCTTTGTGGCAAAAGGATGCTGGTGAGTGGTGGACACAAATGCAGCTTCCTCAAACAGCTGGTCAACAGTTGCCCGCTGAGGCACAATAAAAGCCGTCAGTGTGAGCATTGTGGGTGCATGAATAAGAGAGAGGCATCAATGCTTTCTGTTTCCCATAAATCAGTGCACATACAGTGCATAAGTTATCCCAGGCCTTCCAAAACTGTATCTGTGACAAATATATGCACGTGGTGAGGATCATATACCCTCTTCTACTTTGAATGATAATTGTAAACAGTATCGCACAGATAATGTGACCTATTCATGAGGCTAAATAGAGGAGATCACTATGTCACAAAAAGAAAACATTCACAAGGCCTTGTACATTTGTCTTTGCTAACATTCTGCCCACTGGACAGGAAAAAGTTTGTAGAATTATAGCAAGGGGATCCCCCTCCAACCACCACCCCCCTGTTTAGATTCTTCTATTAAAAGTGTAGGCAATCACAACCACATTAACACTTTTCATGTTTGACATTTAATTTCCTTTCTAAAACAATTACACCAGAATCTACCATGAATTGCATTACTCTGTTGAAGTTTGGCTAAGCATTAAAATTATACTGAAATCTAAGAAGGAAAGGAAACACTACTGTAATTAATTAAATGGCTGGGAGTTTAATTAGCTCTTAAAGTTTGTAGTTCAAATATGATCTCCGCGTAACGACTACATGTGAAATAAATGACCACATGTGAGCCTCATTTCACTTTCTTACAGTCAGCATTATTAATGGACTTGCCAGCAAAATAAAAAGGACTGCCTGATCCACACAGAACTTCATGGGATCTGCCATTCTCATTGAACATAATCAGAACTCTAGATTCTCCAGAACCCCAGATTCCCATAAGTGATCTGGAGTCTCTCTGGTGCATGGAGACTATCATCAGTAATATATGTTCCCCAGGCTCTTGGACAGGACTTTGACCATCAGTTACCAGCTCAGAGTCCTCTCGCTCATATTTAGGAGATCATTAGCAGCCTGCAGCGCACAAGGATCTGCAGCCAGATTTGTCAGATTATGGCGCCTTCCCAATTCATGGGGCCCTTTTCCTTCTCACCCCATCAATACCCTAAGCATTATCCATTTCTTTCTCTTATGTTCTTGTTTAGTTACCCTTTGTTTGTTCTATTTCCAGGTTTAGTCACTTCACCAGTAAAAAGTTAACACAATGTTTTAGGTGGAATTCAATAAGAATTATTTGATTTGTGCGCTGATAGCGTTGTTTATTTATACATGCTGTCTGCAGTGTTTTAGCATATGATTCACTAAAGGAATTATGCAAATCAGTTAACAGTGAAAACAATTTGTCTAAATTATTAATGAACACAATGTGCACATTGTCCATGTTGTAGGTTGGTTTTGAATGCTTCATTGTGGAGGAATCAGGAATCAGCAGGTTACCGCAATCTGGTATTTTTACTTGGACTGAACAGCATCATCGACCCAGACAGTATTGAATCTTTAAATGCAGAAATGTAATGAATGACATTTGTGTATTACTGTTTCCCGATGACTAGAAAATGGTTTTAACACTTTTTATTGCGCCTGACCATTTTTTGTGAAAAAGGTACAATCTATACTAAGCCTAAAATTAAGCAGAAAGGAGGTATTGCTCTATGATTTCTGTGATGTGTAAAACGCAAACAGAATTGTGGAATTGATTCATTAAAAAGGAATATAGGGGAACACATGGAATTTCAAGAAATGTATCAAATTTGGGACAATTAATCAAGTTTAAATTGCGATATGGTCAAGTCTAATTATTAAAATGCTAAATTATGCAATTTAATTACATAAATATATTGTCTGCATGCATTGTGTAATTCAGAATGAATGAGCTTTGCTGCGCTGCTCTCGCATCTACAACACACATACAGTTTATAAGCATCTGTGAGCGCTCCACACAAATTGCTTCTATGGTGGTGTTCAGAAAACTCGGCACACAGGGATTTCAGCATTTTATTTTGAATGGGGAGCTTGGGGCGGCACTGTGACTCAGTGGTTAGCACTGTTGCCTCACAGCAACAAGTCCCTGGGTTTGAGTCTGTGTGGAGTTCGCATATTCTCCCTGTACTTGAGTTGTCCAAAAACATGCAGGTTAAGTGAATTGGAGACTCTAAGTTGCCCTGTAAGTGCAAGGGAGAGTCCCCCAGCCACTGGGGGTTTTGTCAGGAAGGGCATCTGGCATAAAACCTGTGCCAAAACAAATAAGCGGATCATGGATGATCCACTGTGGCGACACCTAACGGGAGCAGCCGAAAGAATAAGATTTAGAATGGGGAGCTTATTAATAACTACCATCAAATAGACACAGAAACTGAAAGGGCTTCAATTTTATTATAGTGCCTGGTCATACTGGATTGCGAGGTGGTTAGCGAATAAGATGCATGTGTTTGTGCTGAAATACTGGCCGCAAAAGTGGTGAAACTGGTTAGTGAATTCACCTTTTGTCTCTTTCCAGAAGGTGTGAGAGAGATCAGGCTTCGGTTCATACCTGCAAAAAATACTCTCCATTACCTAAAAATATGGGAAAAACATGTAGGTTGTGGTGGAGACCTTGAAGTCATTGGCCTTCTATTTCTCTTCCTGCATGAGATTAATGAGAGTGACAGGAGGGCTAGAGAAGTGATCAGACAAGCAGTAACTCAGGACTTGTGACTCAACAGAGGTGTGTGGGGGAGGGACGGCAGAGGGGAAGAGAGGTGGGTCATTGAGACGCAAGATGCCACAGTGGAGAAACACTGACAGATCACTCAGGTGCAGCTACAGGGGAGGTCTAAAGATAAGTAGTGCATGCAGAAAAGAAAGTATGAGGCAGGACTTAAATCCCAAACTAAATGTTGATTTAGGAAAAGATACAGTGGCCCCAAAAGTAATTGGAAACTTAAGGCACACTTACAAATGAATGTCACTGTATTAGATATCAAAATATCAAAGCAAGTGTCAAATATTTTAAAAGAATGTTAGGACAAGCACAATTTTCAGGTAAAACATTTCACAAAAAATAGTTAGGTATTAAATTATACAACAATAGATAAACTTTTAAAGATTAAAAGTACATCTAAGGTCTAGCATCATTTGCTTGCAGAAGCCTTTTGGTTTGATATATTGCTATGTAAAAAGCAATATCATTCATAATTATTTAAGTGTGACTTAAATCTCCAAATCCTTTTTTGTGTCCACTGTATGTGCATGGAGTCCCAAGGAACGAGGAAACTTGATGCATACAAAGTAGGTGAAGTAACAAAATTAAGTCCACTAGGTTCTGAGATTCTAATGCTAAATCTAACAATTAGTAAGTGTGCGAATAGACCAATCAAATCCTCCAGTATCATGCATAAATAATTAAAGGATTTCAAGGGTGCCCTCCATGCCTATTTTACCCACTTAAGCTTCATGCATAAAATGTTTCTTTCTTTTTCAATATTTGCCATTGTGAAGTGGGTGATTGTTCCACACAGGATCCCAGTGTTGTGTGGACGGTCCAGGATGGATCTGGGGCCCCTGCCTCTGGCCCATATGTCAGAAGAGGAAGTTGTCTGCCTGGGCAGAGCTGGCTGTATATCTCCACTGCCCTAAGAGAGCAGCTCCCTGCCTCTCATTTCCTCAAAGGACTACCCTGTTATAACTGGAGGGAGGAAACCATGCTACAAAGCCGAGGTGGTGAACAGGTCAAAAAGACACACACTCCAAATCCCACATAATTGCACACACATGCTGTCACCTTTAACCTTTGCATTTTCTTTAAATCTGTATATCAAAATGATGTACATCAAAATTGTCTCCTGGATGTTGCAATGCATTGCAACACTTTTGATTTATCCATCGTAGAACACTGTCTTTGCATTGTGCATTTGCAATCTCATCACACACACACACACACACACACACACACACACACACACAGTCCATGTACACTACAGATTGACTCTGTTCTCCATGTATGGAGATGGGGTGAAGGATTTTACATACAGCTTTGGCGACAGCAATTAATGGAATAAGGGTTGGAGAACAAAGTAGTAGAGAGTAGATGTAGGGGTCATCTAGTTAGAAACTAAAATCATTTTTTGATTGTTCTCATGTGTGTGGGATTATATACTCTTATCATTACCCTGTGAGTGTGTTCAGTGCCAGTGTGTTTACATTGTGCGTTTATGCTGGACCCAAGGCGTGCGCTGAGCCAGGCGTCTGTTTACAGATGCTGTTGGAGACATTTTCCCTACAACAGCAGGATAACGACCTTGAAATGCAGTAGCCCCCGGCCCCAGGGCATGCTAAAGATATTACATTCATTTAAGACTTAACAACAGGAGGGTGAGCAGGGGAGAGCCACAGCAAAAGAAGCATGCACTGTGAAACAGATGCACTGCAGGAGACAGAGATATGTTTGGGTGATCAGAGTCGTTTCTAAGGATCACTTTCTCCAAGTAGGTTTTCCATCCCATACTGTCAGTGAGACATCTGGAGTTCATATGAGGCTGCCAGTGATGTTACAGGAATACAGGAATCTTGCACTAAACCATTGAGAAATACACAATGTAAATAAGAGTTACCTTTTAATTGTCACCTTAAGGAGCTATTTTTATATAACCCTTCAAAATTAGTTTCACAAGGTCACTGGTTCAAAAAGTCCCGGATTGTATTAGGTTAAACGGATTTGGCATGCTGTCCACGGCAGAAGGGCTTGAGCACACGATCCCCTGGACAATCTGACTAAAACAAGGAATAGAAAGACAATTTTAAAATAAATAAAATAAAAATAAAACTGATATAGGTGTTATGAAATAAAGGTGGAGATTGGGAGGTTGAGGGATTCAGGAAGAATTGTCACAGGAGATTGGAACTTTATTTTGTTGGTGTAACAATGTATCCAGGTCCTTTTTTTTTTTTTTCAGTGCAAAAAAAAAATATTTTCTTCCCTCTTTGTATTTAGTTAAAACAAATAAGCAAATGTAATTCAAGTCTTGAACATTTTTGTCACAGCTTAATTTCATTGTGTGCCATAAAGTTACATTTGGAAAATTATTGTATTTCCATTTAATTATTTTTTGTTTCCCAGCATCCATTGCGACATGATTAACAACTGTGCTGTATAGTTTTATCATTTACTCTTTATTGTGTTGTTTAGTTATGTTGTGCCTATTTCCCATTTGAGTTACGTGTCTTGTGGTGTTAACTTTTGGTCATTCACACAGTGTTTCTTTGTCTGTCTGCCCTGTCTTTCAATTGTTTTACTATGTAAACAAGTGCTAGATGGATGTCTTTGAACATTGTAGATACGGTGGGCATTGTATTTTGGCTTATACACAACGCATAATTAAATATCATTTAAACTTTCACCATATGGAGTCATGTGACAAAACAACATGCTGCTGATCACAGCGGAGTTTGTCTTTTGGAGAAGCGCAAACAAAACTACATCTGGTAAGAAACCTCATTAAGTTTAAGTTAAAACCTGTTTGAGTCAAAAGAGAATCTAGTTTCATCAGATTTTTTTATTTAAGCGATTTATTGCAAAACACCATGCTGCCAAACTGGGTAGTGGGCTAAAGCACATAACTGTTAATCAGAAGGTTGCTGGTTTGATCCCCTCAGCCACCACAATTGTGTCCTTGAGCAAGGCACTCAACTCCAGGTTGCTCTGGGGGGATTGTCCCTGTAATAAGTGCACTGTAAGTCGCTTTGGATAAAAGCATCTGCCAAATGTAAATGCTAAACACTATGTACACTAATGTGTACTTTAGACTATGTTTTCCTTAGAAATCCTATATTTATGGTGCATTATCAGCTTTAGTGGGTTCATCCAAAATTTGAAAATGTTTACTTTCAGAGGCTTTATATGGAGTTAGATGAAAATAAGATTTTGAACTAACCTGACCTTAACCCTTCAAACTTTCCTGAGACCAGTGCAGACAGACAGCACACTGAAGGTTAAGTCATTCACTAAACAGGGAGCAAGGGAGCAAGTGAGCATCCTATAGCATTCACTTCTAAAATCCGACCAAAAGTTCAGTTTCAGGCTGCAGATGATGTTTTTACCACTCAATGTAAAATGTATAAATTACCACTCAATGTATCATTATTTAAAATTACACAACTTTTCACAAAAAAGTCCCACTGTCCAAATATGTTGACATCAATTTTTAGGAAAACGATATGCTCAAAAAATAAGTAAACAAGCAAGGAAACAAACAAACAAATAAATAAATACATTTATAATTTTTTGCATTCTCTGCTACTAGTTACAAATCAAGAAGGGAAATGGAAAATGTGCACAGCAGTTGGTGTTTTATAAAAAAAAAAATAATAAATTCTGTGGAAAAGCTTTCCTCAATTTATTTGAACTTTTTGGAATGTACAAATGGACGTCCACCTATGCTTGGAAACTACCCAATGTACTCCTGCTGAATGAACTACTGCAAGAAATCAATATTCTCTCCTTTATATAAACCACATTGATGTTGATAGAGAGAGAGAGTCCAGAATGAAAAGCATATATTGTATACAGGAATACAGTTTCAGACTTATAAATCTGGACTCCCTGCAGAGAGGGATGAAACTACCTCCTGCAGTGCTGGAATGGACAGGGAGAAAGTGCCTCACATATAACATCAGCAAATGGTGCTTCCTCCAATGCAGGTTTGGCAATGAATTCGTCTTTCTCTCTTCCCTATTCTCTATGCAAGGGTCACTAAATAGCCTAGCAAGTTATCACCTCAACCTTTTTTACAAGGCTGATTCCATGTCAGAAAAGTTTCACATCAAATAGAAAGTGTATTAATAGTGTCATCAGCATTTATTACCCGTGTCATTTTTTACAGATTAGCTAAAACTCCAGATGAGAGATAAATCTATCTATCTATCTATCTATCTATCTATCTATCTATCTATCTATCTATCTATCTATCTATCTATCTATCTATCTATCTATCTATCTATCTATCTATCTATCTATCTATCTATCTGTCTGTCTGTCTGTCTGTCTGTCTGTCTGTCTGTCTGTCTGTCTGTCTGTCTGTCTGTCTGTCTGTGTTAGAATGGCTAATCATCATTCGAAAATTGAGCCAAAGCGATTGAGAAAAACGAATGCAACTCATATTTATTTTTCTTTATCACCACAAGTAGATAGGAGAGAAAAGGAGAGAAAACCAGAGAGAGAGAGAGAGAGAGAGAGAGAGAGAGAGAGAGAGAGTTGCAAAGGAAAAGGTGATGAAAGAAACCATCTGGCACAGGAGCTAATGTACATCAACACATTAATCGTCTATCCCTGGGTGATGAGTAGGAGCAAAAGAGGGAGTCATAGAACTGCAAGAGAAGCGAGGAAAATTAGATGTCTAACACCAGTCTCTCCTCCATTTCCAGGGAATTTGATTGACGACTGATAAAAGATCCACATGCAACCAGAAATTAAAATGCTAATTAAAGTGCTCTTGAGACTACTTGTGGGTGAGTATTTGTGGATGCATAAAAACAGAGTAAAGATGGGTAATTAGATATAGAATTATTTAATCTCAGAGTAGAACAGGTGTTTTTACTGCAAACTACGTAGGTTTAAAAAAAAAGAAGATTACATTGGGTATTTATAAAACACATTTCTCTTTAAATTGTCCAGTACATAAATCCATTCATATGTACACTGCACCGCTGAACTGAATGCAACAATTTACACAAGAATTTTTTTTATGTACAATTTACATAAAATATTTTTCAGTTTGTGTTTCATGAAAAAGGTCTAAAATGTGTACTTTTTGCAGTTGAGAGAACAATTAACTTAATTATATTCAAAAATCTTGGTCTAAAAATATGAAAAATGTTTATGAGCTGTGACAGCAAAGATTGCAACAAGGGAAGCAGGAGTTCACTTATGACAAAGGACAAGCAAAAGGTTTTGGGCCTGTACGACTGCAGAGCCCCTTAGTGGGTTGTTTTTATAAGGAAACATTTACTTTGGTATGGTCCAGAATCAAAATATGATATATCTTGCCATACTGACAGGGTATTGAGTACAAAACTGACTTTACCCAACTGCAGTATCTCATCTGTATTTACTGTATCATATTTTCCAGACACAATTAATAATTACAGCCAAGGTTCATCCCTTCATCTTCCTCTCTGAATATTAGTGTTCATATCTCCCTCTGTCCCCACTTTGCCAAACAACCCATATTAAAAACTGTTAAACTCTACTTCAATCACTGCTCAAAATACACCCAGGAACCCTTATATTTTATCTTTTTGTAAACAGGAAGTGATGTTGAGTGTGGACTCATCACTGGAAGGTATCAGGCATCTCTCTGGTATTCCAGTTGACCTGCTTGGGTTTCGCCTCATCTATCAGCGTCCCTGTTTTTATGAGGAGAGAGATCGATAGAGCTGTACTCTATAAAAGTTAGTTTAAAAGCACACCCCCACCCCCCACCCACCTTTTCCTTGGCATGTTGGAGCTGCAGTGAAGCATGTAATCGTAACACCATGTCCGAGGCTGGAGAGAACTCACAGGCCAAATTGCCTGTGTCATCGCCCGTGTCTGGCCATGAAATAGTGGGCTTGACGTCATCGCTCCTCACTGAGGGAGGCAAGCGTGGTCTGGGATGGGAAGGCAAGAGAGTAGGACTTGAGAGAGAGAAGAGTACGTTAGAAAGGGGGGTGGGGGGTGGAACTGGTGGATCTGCTGAGATCGTTATGTTGTATTCCCATGATGAGCATTTAAAATTATTACCTATTCCTTTTGCCCTTTAAATGTCGTTTCCGCTCTCTCCCCAGTTTTCCTCCTCCAGCAGTGTGCCCATCACCCTCTCTTAATCTGTGTTTGTTTCATGGTCATAAACTGTTGTGTGTCTCAGCATTGAACCCTGCTGTGAATAAGGAACTAAGATCATGGAGAACTTCAAATAAGAATTCAAGATATTTCAAGAAGGTCCACAGAGCTGAAACATGATCGCTCGTCCCATGTAAAATTCCAAGATCCTCCAGCAGTGATATTTAAATGTATAGAAATCGATGAAACCTTATATGACAGTATAATCTTTGGTCATACCTTTCATTAGGTGTCTATAACTACTATGTACTTGATGCTTGAAGCATTTGATGCAACGTACTTAAGTAAGTACAAGCATGTTGTTCTGTAAAACTATTGCAAGAGTTCCATTTGCTGCTACCAAGGTTAGGGTTAGGTTTGGTTAAGTTAGGTTGGGTTAAATTAGGGTTAGGTTAGATTTAGGTTTAGGGTTAGGTTCGTTTAGGGTTAGGACTATAGGTAGTGGTAGGGGTTAGGGTACGGTTAGAGGTCGCTGTGGTATAAACACAGTGTATAAATATCATATGTGAATCTCACAAAACTGTTTAAAGAACGAGGGTTGCCATCTAGCCATCTGCCCAAAATGTAAATACATTGTAATCACACTCATTATAAAGTGGGACCTGATATTTTGATGCTGTCGTTTGACTGCTTACACAAGTTGTTTTGTTGAATAGCAGCAGCTGTGGCTGCCAACAACCCCATGCCTGCTGACGAACGACTACTTTCCCCTTTTTAAGTCTGTGACACATGAAATATGACTGGGATCATCTGCACCTGATCCACTGGGAGATCACCAGAGGGAAAAAAGCATTAAATATGACCTTGAGTTTCAGATGTGCATGAACTGCTGTGAGGACTGACTCTCAGATTCTGACTAACACACACACACACACACACACACACACACACACACACACACACACACACACACACACACACACACACAAACACATATACATTTACACACACATTTAACTGTCAAGTCTGATACCTGACTATAAGATTGACCCCTTTCAGCAGTTAACTAGGGCTATGGAATAAATACATGGATCAAGTCTATTTATAATCCTTGAACCACGTTTTCGGCTCAAGGATAAGATGACTTAAGTAAGATGACTAAGAAACAAACTTCTCAGAACACTGGTTTAATTTCAGCTGTGTACCTTAGAGGCCAAATTCAACTGGTGGTCTCAGTTACATTTTGGAACCTCTTTGGCCCTGGCATGCACCCGAAATCCCACCCTCATTACAATACTTAGTCCTACACATGCAGTCCTGTTTGGGGCCTGGCAAAAGTTCAACCATTCTGGAGTAAAAAAAAAAAAACAGGCCATACATTTATAAGCATATGTCAGGAATATATTTAAAATTCTGCACATGCTCTATATTCTGATTATATGAACATTGAGGTGACTAACTCATTTTACTTTACACCAAAGACACTTACACGCAGAGTGAAATAAACTTTGTGTGATAAATAGCCTAACATTTCAGTCCAATCTGATATGTGGACACAGAAAACCAAATCCACCAGGTCTGCCTCTTGTCAGGGTAGAGACCAGGAGATCGGAGGTAAGTGATTCAAATATAGTTTTATTCAAGTATAGAAGGTGAAAGGTAAGTATCAGGTGACTTTTCAGGTGCTGGTTTAGTGAAGATAGTTCGTTGCATGGAGAACAACTGGAAATCCAAAAGACTTGGATCGTAGAACATTCACTCTGTATCAGTTCGTTAACTCCTTCTCTTTTCTAGGAGCAATCGGGCCGGTTTGATCAGATCTCAGACAAGGGTTCAGGAATCGGATAAGTGATCTGGAGATGGCAGAACAACAGTGCATAGGGTTAGTATGAATCAGGTAAGAAAACGGAATACTCAGGTTTTCAGGATCGACGGAGATATCAGGACTCAGGGAGAAATGGTCTGTTCCTGTTGGAGGCTTGACAAAGACTGGATACAAGGTGAGTGTTTTTATGAGTTGGCTGATGAGGTGATAAGTGATGACCAGGTGTTTGTGATTTAGAATTCTGGGGAGAGTGATCTTTGAGTGGTGGACTGCAATGAACTTGACTGATCTCTGACATTACCCCCCCCTCCAGAGTCCGCGCCAGCGGACCTAGTACCTTGACGTCGTGGGGGTCTACCTCGGGGTCGCGGAGCAGGCCTTTCAGGATGAAGTTCGTGGAATTCTGTGAGTAACATGGGGTCGAGGATGTCCCTTCGAGGTACCCAACACCTCTCTTCTGGGCAATAGTCTTCCCAGTCTACCAGATATTCGAGTTGACCCCTACGACGTCGGGAGTCCAGGATTCTCTAACAGTATAGATGGGGTCGGCTTCAATGGGAGGTACTGGGGGGTTGTCATCGTGCACTAGGTCTGTGGAGGGAACAGGAACAAGTGGATGATGGGGTTTCAAGAGTGAGACGTGGAATGAGGGGTGGATGCGATATTGGGCTGGTAAACGGAGCTGGTAGGTGACTGGGTTAAGTTGTCTTACAACGGGGAATGGACCAATGTATCTCGGACTTAGTTTACGACAAGGGAGTCTTAGACGGATGTCTCTGGTCGAAAGCCAGACCAGTTGCCCAGGCTGATATTCGGAGTGTTACTGCGGTGAATGTCTGCGAAGTGTTGTTGACGGTTCAAGGCTTGTTGGAGATGATGATGAGTTTGGTTCCATACCCTCTCACTGTTTTGGAACCAAGTGTTAACTGCGGGGACTTCAGATGACTCACCGGACCATGGAAACAATGGTGGTTGATAACCCAGTACACATTGAAATGGTGTTAGATTCGTGGAGGTTTATCGAAGGGAGTTTTGAGCATACTCTGCCCATACGAGATATCGGCTCCAGAGATGTTGATTCGAATGGCAGAAAGTACGAAGGAAACGACTGACATCTTGTATTTTTCGCTCCGCTTGACCATTTGCTTGTGGGTGGTACCCTGATGTTAAACTCACTGTAACATTCATTAGTGCAAAGAAGGCTCGCCACACCTTGGAGATAAATTGTGGCCCTCTGTCTGACACAATATCCTCCGGGATGCCAAAATTCCGGAAGACGTGTTCCATCAATAGCTCGGCAGTCCCGAAGGCTGTGGGTAAGTTCTTCAGGGGAATTAATTTGCAGGCTTTGGAAAAACAATCAATAGTTACCAGGATACATGTATTCTCGTCTGAGGGAGGAAGGTCAGTGATGAAGTCGACTCCAATGTGCGACCAAGGTCGTTGCGGGACTGGCAGAGGCATGAGTTTTCCAGTGGGTAAGTGACGAGGGTTCTTGTTCATGGCACAGAGAATGCATCCTTGGATGAAAGTCTTGATATCCTGTAACATGTTGGACCACCAGTATCGAGTTTGAAGAGTGGAATAGGTCTTATTAACTCCAGGATGACCTGTGCCGACAGACGAGTGTGCGGAGGAGATTAGAGAGGTACGAAATTCTTCAGGTACGTATATCTTTCCGATAGGACATTCTGGAGGACTGGGTTGGTGTTGAGACATTTCAAGCAGTTGTTCATTTAGGTCCCACTGAATGGGATTGACAAACATTTTTTCGGGGAGTATACTCTCAGGTTCTTCGTGGGAAATTTTGGGGGCATGGAGACGGGACAAGGCGTCTGCTCGGACGTTCTTCGAACCCGGACGATAGGAGATCTGGAAATGGAAGCGAGTAAAGAAGAGTGCCCATCTGGCCTGGCGTGGGTTAAGTCTCCTTGCCTCTTTCAAGTACTGCAGATTCTTGTGGTCTGTGAGAACTAGGAATGGATGTTTGGCTCCTTCTAGCCAGTGTCTCCACTCTTCTAGCGCAAGTTTAACGGCCAGGAGTTCTCGATTACCAATATCATAGTTCACTTCTGCAGGAGATAGCTTGTGGGAGAAGAATGCACAGGGCATGGGTTTAGGTGAGGAAGCAGAGTCTTGTGACAACACCGCTCCTACTCCTGTTGTAGAAGCATCTACTTCCACAATGAACATCTTTTCAGGGTTCGGGTGTTGGAGTAAGGGGGCTGTGGTGAATGCGGTTTTGAGAGATTGAAAGGCATGTTCAGCCTCAGTGGTCCAGAGCAGTGTTTTCGGTTTTCCTTTGAGTAGAGAGGTCAGAGGAGCTGTAAGCAGGCTGTATTGATAAATAAATCTTCGATAGAAATTCGCAAATCCAAGAAATCGTTGTAACTCTTTGACAGACTGTGGAGTGGTCCAGGAAGTAATGGCTTTGGTTTTACGATCATCCATCTCTACTCCTCTTTCACTGAGGTGGTAACCGAGAAATTCGACTGAGGTTTGATGGAAGGAGCACTTCTCTGCTTTCAGGAACAGGGAGAATTCATGTAGCCGTTGGAGTACCTGAGAGACATGTTGCTGATGCTCCACCAAGTTTCTGGAGTAGATTAGGATATCGTCTATGTAGATAATGACAAATTGATTCAGGTAGTCTCGGAAAACTTCATCCATGAAACTTTGGAAAACTGAAGGGGCGTTGACCAGACCATACGGCATGACGAGATATTCGTAGTGTCCTGCTGGAGTGATGAATGCAGTCTTCCACTCGTCACCCTTTCGGATTCGAATGAGATTGTATGCACTTCTCAAATCCAGCTTGGTTAATATCTTGGCTTCTCGAAGTTGTTCAAGTGAAGAGGGAACCAATGGGAGTGGGTAACTGAACTTGACGGTTATCTTGTTTAAAGCTCTATAATCTATACACGGACGTAAACCTCCATCTTTCTTAGGGACAAAGAAGAAACTAGCAGGTGAAGTAGAGGCCCGAATATAGCCTTGTTTTAATGCTTCTTCAATATACTGTTTCATGGCTTCTTGCTCAGGAATAGCCAGAGAGTAGATTCGCCCCTTGGGGATGGATTCTCCGGAATCAGATCGATGGCACAATCCCATGCTCGATGGGGTGGTAACTTGGCAGCCTTGACGGGGTTGAATACATCTGAATATTGAGAGTAGCATGAAGGAATGGATACCGACAAGTTGTCTATGGGGCTTTCAATGGAGGTTGAATTCATCGGGATGGTGTCGGGCAAGTTGGCGATGGGCGATACGGGGTGTTCAAAACTCATGGATCGAGCACAGGCAACCCCATTTCAAAATCTTACCCGATTTCCAGTCAATGTTAGGTTGATGTCGTATAAGCCATGGACGGCCAAGGATAATATCAGTCTGGCTATTCTCAAGTACAAAAGGTTCAAACAGTTCATGGTGGGTGTCTTCAATACAGAGTAGAATAGGTTTAATTCGAGACGTGACATACCCCTGATTAATGGTTTCACCCGTCACTGCATGGATGGCGTATGGCTTGGAGGTGGCGGATTGTTGAAGTTGGAGTTTCTGACAGAGCTGCCCGGTGATGAAGTCTCCTGCTGACCCGAATCCACAATGGCTGTAGCAGAGACATGGAAACGTGTAGATTTCAGAATCACAGATATCGTTAACGGAGCTGATACAGAGGCGGACGTGCAGACAGAACTCACAAGCATTCTAGGAGGTCGTGTAGGGCATGAACGAAGAAAATGTCCTCCCATTCCACAATATAGACACAGTTTTAACTCTCGACGGCGAGAACGTTCAGCTTGGGACAGTCGATAGTTATCCACCTGCATCTTCTCGACAGTGACTTCGGAGGGTCGTTTATCGGGGTACTGAGGTGGTGAAAAGGTGGGTTGCTGGGCTTCGCGATAGCAGCCTTGAGATCTTTGGTGCACACGGAGAGCTTGCTGTATGAATTTCTCGACCCCCAGGCTATCATCATAAATCGCAAGTTGAAGGCGGGTGCAGGATTCAAACCACGTCGGTAGATGGAAATGAGCGCTTTTCGTTCCACCCACTGGCGGCGGCTAGAGTGCGGAATTCCAGTGAATATTCAGCAACTGACTTCTTGCCTTGGTGTAATTGCAATAGCTTGTCACTGATGGATGAATCATCTACTGGACACCCGAAAACTTCTTTGAAATGGTTTATAAATTCTTGTACAGAGGAAGTAACGGTAGATTCCTGCAGCCACAAAGTTTCAGCCCATCTTAATGCAGCTCCTGATAACTGTTGAATAATAAAAGCAACCCTCGACTTTTCAGTGGGGTATAACTGGATTTGTTGTTCTAGAGCGAGCGAACACTGTAACAGGAAACCGTTGCAATCCTCCGCCCGGCCGGAGAATGGCGCTGGATGGGAAGTTGGATTGGCGAAGCAAACCAGAGAAGGAGCGGGGTTTACGGAAGTGCTGGAAGCTGGCTGACTGGGATTAACAGCGGCGGCTGTCGGTTGTGCAGGGTTATCAATATTACAAACAGATTCCATCGCGCTGTTCTTCTTCCCCTTTTTTCGGCCAAGCCTTCTGTCAGGGTAGAGACCAGGAGATCGGAGGTAAGTGATTCATGAGAAATGGTCTGTTCCTGTTGGAGGCTTGACAAAGACTGGATACAAGGTGAGTGTTTTTATGAGTTGGCTGATGAGGTGATAAGTGATGACCAGGTGTTTGTGATTTAGAATTCTGGGGAGAGTGATCTTTGAGTGGTGGACTGCAATGAACTTGACTGATCTCTGACACCTCTTCTATCTCTTCTGTTTCCTCTTATCTCTTTTACCAACCCAGCTGTGGACAGCTGCTCAGAATTACCTGGAGGTATTAATAAGGGTTCCCCTGAGAATGTGTACGAGCAAGAGTAACGTGTCTGCTCTGTGTGGTCTAGATCCATTTTCAGCACCCTCTCCACTGTTATAGCATTCAATCCTCTAATTAATTGGGTCCCCATCCAGATAGCCCAGCAGGGTCGGCTCTAGAGCATTTTGACTAGGGGGGCCAGGGTTTTATACCTTAAATGTCCCCTGTACACATATAAAACATAATTTGCTGTTCATGACAAATGTTTCAGTTATTCAATAAACCCTAACATTCTGGTTTTACCCAGTAACTTTACGCCATGTTGTCATGCTGTTCTTTAGAATGACTAATGCAGTAAAATACTTGGGTAAAATTAATGAGAGGGTACATCAAGATTTTAGGTTAGCCACACAACTTCTCGTTCAGTCACTTGTCATAACTAGACTGGACTACTGTAATGCTCTCATTGCAGGCCTCCTTGCATGTGCATATAGACCTCTGCAAATTATCCAGAATGCAGCAGCACGTCTGGTCTTTAATCAACCAAAGACAGCGCATGTTACACCACTCCTTTTCTCTCTTCACTGGCTGCCGGTTGCTGCACGTGTCAAATTCAAGGCTCTGATTCTGGCATACAGAACAGCCACTGGGTCTGCTCCAACATACCTAAAATAATTTCTGCAGAGCTTTGTGCCCACTAGAAGCCTGGGGTTGGCTAAGGAACGTCGCCTTGTTGTACCAACACAAAACAGTTTCCCAGACTTTCGGCTTCATCATACTATGTTGGTGGAATGACCTTCCTAACTCCATTCGTGACGCTGACTCACTTTCTGTCTTCAAAAAATGGCTAAAAACACCTCTTTTCCATGAGCACATAACCAGTCACTAAAATACAAAATAGAAAAGATTAGAAAAAATTCTAACTTTGGGAGGAGACGTAGTGCATGATGGGCATTGTAGTTCTAGAGAGTGGGAGGCTTGATTACCAGAGATGTACACTGAAGTTGTAGTATTTGTGCTCATGATGGGTATTGTAGTTTTAGAGAGTATGAGCCATGCTTATAAGCAATGGTCATGACAATCACAGCAAGAGTTAAGAAATGACAATTTGTCAAAAACGTAATATTTGGGTAAGTGAAACTTAGGCTGCATTTAACCCACATTTAAAAGTGTGTAAACACACATTTTCATGGTATAACACAGCATAGAGAAGTTTTAATATAATATAGCATAGAGAAGTCTTCCTGTGGCCATGACATGATTATACAGTTACATACAACATGGAATGACCGCTGACTGTTTGTGCATCTGAATTACTTTGTTTTAAAGCTGCATTAACTACTTCTCTAGGATCAGAACTGCTATAAGTTAAAGCATTTAACATTCAACATTCGGTTGAGTGAAACACGATTGATTTAGGTGTAAATACATGCTGCATTAAAAAATCTGTAAATGCGTTTAGACAGAGGGATTATAAGACTAGTGTTCCTATGGCCACAGTATGATATACAGGGGGAAATACTCGCTCAATTGACTGAATTATGCAGCCAAACTACTCCGTGTTAGAGCTCCCCATATCTAGGAGAATGGGATGAGAAAAGCTGACTCTGGATCAGTGGCTGCAAGCAATGTATTCAGGGCTGGACTGGTAATCTGACGAGTCGCTTCAATGTTTGTTTTGCCAAACTTTTTGCACTACATTTCTGCATTGTACAGTGTAAAACATTGACAAGACAAAAACAAGACCTCATAGAAAAAATAGCTCATTATAAATAACAAATGTGTACTGTATGTTGTTCCAGAAATTATATTAAACTTTACCCTGCTAAAAATTATTATGCAGTCATAATGCATTGATGTTTTGTTTAAATACAATATGTTTGGTCTATTTATTATTATTGTAGGGTCACTGAACTCTCAGTGGGATTGATAATAAGAATACCACGCTTACCATTTACCACTCTAATTTAGGGGGTCACTGGGGGTTTTTATAAAACAATTTTATAATGACAGGTGTCACAGCTGCTGCCTGTATAAAAGAATCTGTCTAAGAAAGTCTAAGCATATGCATGCCACCTGGATAAGTATTGTATGCGTCCATCTAAAACATTTCCTACTCCAAGAGCACTGATCTGAGCAGAAGAAATGTCTATGTGCAAACTTAATGATGTATGGGATTCTTTGATTTCTTAACTCTTACAGGAATTCATTAATAGCATTGTTTTTGCACACACTGTCTACATTGTTTTAGCACCCAAGACTTAAACCCCATCTTACAGCCCAGTTCTGTCCATTAAGTTGTGGAGGATGCATAGACTATCACAATCTGGTTTAATTTACTTTACAGCATCACTCCACCAATGCAATCATGACATCTCAATATGCTCTTTAAAATGGCAAAACTGCGATAGTTTGCACTACATTTCTGGATTTATGCCCAGTTATAATGCCCTTCGCCAATATTTGATCATAATTTGATTATATTTGACGGTCCTGTGATCACTAATGTATGCATACATTCCTTTTATTTGAATTCTGTTTATTTGCCCATGAGTGTATTATACTGAAAATGAATAACTCAACCATTCTTTCCAGAATAAACAGCTGATATCTGCCAATATGATTTTTGTCAATGATATGCAATAATTAGAGAATAGGGAATAAATCTCTTGGTGATAGCATTGAATTATATCAGAGAAAAAAAAAATTCTGTCAACATTTGACAGAAAGCAAACTGTTTGATCATAGTCTCACACAATCTAATAAAAAAAAGTTCAAGTTTATCTAAAAGAAATAAAACATGGTGCAAAGTCATACAATTGTAGTATACTGCCATCTAGAATGTCCTGTGTTGTTTCTGGTTCCCAAGAGCTGCCGAGTTACATCCTCAAACCACCAAAGTAAAGACTACTTCCTACATCCCAAAAATGTAATTATTTACATTGCCTATTAAATATATCCAGATGCAATCATCTGTTTAGATTATATTTTTTTTTTATTTCATTTTAAGCAAAAAAAAGAGGACAAATTGACTAGTGTCCAAGTGTTTTAGCACCTGAAGTCTTGTGAGTATAATAAACGTCAGAGGGATATTTATAGCGTAGTATATGGAGAATGTCCAAATCCCTTTTCTGCAATAACACACATGCATCTGCTAACTACATCAGACCTGCCCTAACTCTTTCTCTCTCTTGCTCTCTTTCCCTTCGTCTTAATAGAAAGGTACCCTAATAGAAAAGTGTATAGTATCAACCTGATCTCCCAATGTGAATTTTCAATTAATTTACACTTTCACTGGCAGCTAAGCACAGCCCTGCCTGGCCCCCAGCTCAGAATAAATTAAGCTCTCATTAACCTTTAGGTAAGAGAAGTCAAATGAAGTTTAATATCAACTTTTGATTGTTGTTGATACTGTTGGTTGACAGGTCAGTGTTATCTGGCCAAGCTAAGTCACATGCAATATGATTTATGACACTGATATTATGATTTAATCTTCAGAGCCAGGCCATCACCTCTATAAGGATTTTTATCCATACTGTGCAACCCTTTTCAGTGTCACTTTATTTTACAGAGTTCGTGAGTAAAACTAATGAACTACCTGAAATTAATGTATACAATTTCCCCTTTTGTATTTTTAACCATACATGCTGTCCAGGTTTAAAGGAACGTCCCGGGTTCAATACAAGTTAGGCTCTACTGACAGCATTTGTGGCATAATGCTGATAAACACAATGCTGATTTTTTTAAAGCAAAATCACATGTACAAGGCTTTTACAATTAGACTATTCCATGGCTAATCCATAAAATGTCAAAATACACACTATTTCATAAGTATAGCCATAGGACTTAAACTGGCTGTTAACATGACTCTAGTGTGATAAAATCTCTTACTAAGATGAGTCTGTATGGTTATATCTAATTTTTCAACTTTGTTGCCATGACGACATTATGCCGCAAAACTTGTAATCCCAGTAATTTCCGCTTGATGTCTGTACAAGGACACAAATAGGATTGGTGATGTTCATTCCTTATTCACATGTACCTGATCGAGTAGTTTTTGGAACCGTTGTCTTAAATCATCAGAATGTGCATAAAAGCTGTCTGTTACATACTGACATAATACCAGGTAATACCATACACGCTTTGTTGATGTAACAAGGCCACCCACAGGAATTACGTTGGTGAAGAATAGGTGTTCATCCACCTAAAACTGTAGGCCCATCGCAAGCATGACGATTTAGACAGCTCGACAGGTAAAACAATACATGTTTGTTTATGGAATAATTTTATGGAATAGGTTCCTTAACAAAAATATATGCAAAAACTATTTTCACCTCTGGTTGCTGGCACTGTTTATTTCCATTATAAGAAGCACCAGTCAAAATGATGTTTTGTGGCACTCAATCTTGAGCTTGTGTTGAACCCGTAACAGAACATTACTTTAAAAAAAAGTTTACACCATAATAAAGTTTTCTCAAGCTTTTTTTCACATAGATCAATAACTAGATTTACTTGACTGTGCAAAAAAAGTTTTGAGTGTTTTTAGCACAGTGCTATATGGATGCTATTGTAGTTGACCCAAGTCAAAAGTGCCCACTCCAAGATTCTACTCTATATAAAATGTTTGTTAGGTAAGAGAGAACCCAAAAATGTGCTTCATACATCTAAATTAAAGTAAAAAATATTGAATATCACTGAATCAACCTCAAGCTGCCTACATTACTGTCACGAACCCCGCTCCCTCGCTCCGCCCCCTCGAGCTTCCACGCTCGTTCCGCCCCCTCGAGCTCGCACGCTCTTTTTGCTCGCTCAAGCCCTCACGCCCACTTTGCTCCTACTCGCTCACATGCTCGTAGGCAATCTCCCTTCCTCGAGTTTCTCACGCGTTTCCAATCCCCCAGAACATTATGACCACCTGCACTCGCGTCATCTGCACTCCTGCACATTAGTTTCACCTGCACTCGTCTCATCACCTGTCATGGTTTACACCTGCACTCGCCCCTATATATATCACTACCCTTTCGTCTCACGGTTGTTGGTTATTGTATTTAGTTTCCCGTGTCTTTGCCCCCGCTAGTCTCGGCTAGTTTTGATCTCTTGAACTCCTCTTAGCTTAGCCCTCCCGTCTTCGATCCCGTCTAGTTGTGCTTGTTTCCCGGCTTCGACCTCCCGCTCTCGTTCAACACTCTCTCCCGGATTTGCCCCTTTACTCTATGTTGATTCCCCGGCCTTTTGACCCCACGCTCCCCTTGACTACTCTTAACTGGTTTTGCCCTTGTTTTGTACTGTTGCCTGCTTTTATTGTAATAAAGCAGTTTTTTCTCCGACATTGTGACTGTCTCTACTTGTATTTGCTACAATTACCTTACACAAAGTATTGGTTAAAGGTCAGATCACGAAGAACAAGTTAAACTCTTTAAGGTCTGAAGGTGTTTTGAAATATTTCCTGTTTCAGTGACATGCCCCCAATTAAACGTTTATAACTTAAAAAATTACATTGCATCCGATTACATTGTGTTTTTGTACTCGTTTTAATGGGAATCCTCCTTTAAGTAATAGTATGTGATATTGGTAACACTTTAGAATACTGTATCTTACTTAATGCATAACTAATAAGGAATTACTGCAGAACTAATAGGTCATTCTTCATTAAGTCACTACTATTAACTACTAAGGAAGATGTGTTAAGTATAGTAACTATAAAACATTTTATAGTTGTGTTAAGATACAATTAGCTAATCAATAACTATTGAATTCAGTCATGCCTCCTGATGAACTACTTTTAATTATCTACTAATTCAGCTTCAGGAGAAATAACTATTGAGTAACTACTAATGAACAGTCGATTAATTACTATTACAATAATATCATAACAATTAGCCATTACAATATTCAGGTTGTAGCCCTTTCTTCTTCCTTACTTCTAATGTTATTATTACTATGGAAATGCAATACGCATTTCATGGAATTACTACACCCCCAAAATGAGTCATTACAGTGAATTTTGTAGTTTTGGCTTGTGACTTAAGTTTTAATGAAGAATGACCTATTAGTTCTGCAGTAATTCCTTATTAGTTATGCATTAAGTAAGATACAGTATTCTAAAGTGTTACCGTGATATTTTATGTTCTGTTTATTGTTCGGGAAGATATACGCCAAAATGCGGCTTATAAGCGACACCTGTTTACATGTTACATATATGTCAAAGGCATATACTTAGCTATTACCTGCTATATTTTTGTCCGTGAGTAAAAAATTGTCTGGTTGTATTCTACTCTTTGAGAGCTTTCAAACGACATTTGGCACATGGCTATTTGATCAGTTTGATATTATTACTGATTACAATAATGTGTACAGTGCAAAATTATTACTAAATGATCAAAAGGGAACACTTCTGATTTGTCTGCAAATTTCAAAGAACTTGTTCAGTTTTGGTCATAATGCATAGACACATTGTGAAGTACAGCTTCCTAAGCTTTAAAACAACACCTATTTTGTGTTGGTCAGGACTGCATACATATTTTGATGGCCAATCCGAGCTTAAAGAGTTCATGTATGTCTATAGGATTTTTCATAGCACACCTCTTCTTAACAGTTCTCACTATTTAAGTCATCATTATCTGGGTCTTAATGTGTTTTATTTTTTATGGCGGTAGCTTGCAGATTGACACTATGTTATTAGAGCACAAGCACTTTGGTGTGAAGGATTTGTTTGGCCAATGTGGCATAGCCAGTGTGCTCGTGTTTTTTTTTTTTTAATTCATCAGTGACCACAACAACTTTTAACAGCCAGCCTGAGCCAAATAGTAGTTGCACTACTCTGGTACAGGGAAATATGTTATGGTGGCACTACTTCAGTTCTCCCCTGTATTAACTGCTTTTAGTACTACTTAGTACTATAATAGTATTATAGTAGTACTATACATCTAAATTGGATAAAAGTGTCTCCTAAATGAATAATTGTGAAGTAATTACAGGACCTGAACTTAGATCGTTGTCTACTGTATGTCACTAAATGACTGTCTCAGTCCCCTTTGCTATCTCCAGAGTGTTGAGAGCATGTTTGGAGAACATAAACGAATATAACTGTGCTTGTAAACATATGAGTGAGTAAGAAAGAGTAAGTCTGAGCAATATCGACTATGTGTGTTGGAGAGAGAGCATGTGTGTGTTTCTGTCCATATAAATCATTTCACCGCAGCTGCAGTCCATTCCCTGATCTATCCGGAGATAAGCCTTCTCAAATCTCTCTCCGACATCATCTGGCTCTTCACTGACTTCTCAGGTTTGTTTGTGAGCATGTGTGTGTGGATTGCTGTAATTGTAGATGGCAGTAAACATAAATATATGTCATAAAAGTCATTTAAAACAAATTCCATATGAATATCAGTATCATATGACACATCATTTTTAATACACACATATAAAGTTACAAATTATATACTAAAATACATGAAACAGAACTGACTCTAATCTCTAATAGGATGAGTTACGCTTGAAAAAAGACTATAAACACACAACTGTGACCGTACACTCTATATTAATGAGCCAAGTTGTCACTATTGCTGAGCAAACACAAACAGGCTTCCATTATGATAATAAACTGTATTTCTTAGTGGAAGAAATGTTTTCAATAATTATAATAATGTTAATCTAACTCATTAATAAAGGGGAAAATTGGCATTTCATTATGCCTAAGAACATCCCCCACATGTTGTAAAATAACTGTTATGCAACTTTATTAAATATTACATTTAACAAACAAAACAATACATTAGAATATTTTTGTAGATGTCGTCTGACTGAAATTTGCGTTCCATAAAACATACCTCCATATCACCTCTATTTTCTCCTGTTTCACAGAGGCCTGTAGGATTGTTTGTTTTGGAAAGTTAGAAGGGAGAATGTGAATTTTAGAGAAGACTGAAATTGTTTTATCCATATGTAAAGGGCATGTGGGTGGACAGGGTGCATTTAGCAGGGGGGATTGAAAGAGTTCAGGGAGTAAGAAGAGACGAAAACAGCAGATGGAGTTTGGATCAGACTCTCAGCAACTTGGCAGTCAAATTTCATACTTTGTACGTATGAAGTGATTTTCTCATTTTGTCATACAGACACGCTCACACATGCTCAGATACACGGACACCAGTGTTGGATGTAATCCAATTACAAAGTAATTAATCACTGAAATCTAATGACTTTTTAGTCAAAAGTAGTGTAATCCATTATATTTTAAATTCTTGTAATGAGATTACAGCTACTGACTTTCAATTAATTTAATTAATTTTAAGTACATTATAGGGTTATGCTTATTTCTATATTATTAATGTAGAATACATGAATGATGGCCCTGTAATGAATAACTGTGAATGAGAAATGTGAGGTGCTGAGTGTTTGACTTTATTAAAACATTATTAACAAAACATTATTTTGAATATGTTGAGCAGAAAATTGTTTTAGAAAGTAATTTAAAAGTAAAGTAATGTGATTACTTTCCAGTGAAATAATCAGTAAATTAATCTGATTAAAATTCTATAGAACTAATTAGTCATTGTAGTTGATTTCTATTTTTAAGTAACTTACCCAACACTGATGAACACACACAAACACACACAAATAAAGTAAAATACAAAAACAAAAAACATTCAATATGCATTCTTCAAGAGAAAGAGTTCTTTTCAACATATTTTAAGATCTAATTATATTAGGAAAAATTTGTAATTGTACTTGCTAGTCTTAATTATTGGAGGGGTTAGGGGAATCTACACCCCTGACTCCAGTACATAAACATAAACATTTACAAATTTTTAGTAATACTGATTTGACACACTTTAAACCATACAGTATATAAGTATATTTTATATATATATATATACACACACACACACACACACACACACACACACACACACACACGTTTCCATGTTTTATACTGTATTGGTTTTTATACTGTACAAACTATATATTCTATCCCCTAACCCTACCCCTAAACCTACCCCTCACAGAAAACTTTCTGCATTTTTACATTTTCAAAAAACATAATTTAGTATGATTTATAAGCTGTTTTCCTCATGGGGACCGACAAAATATCCCCACAAGGTCAAAAGTTTTGGGTTTTACTATCCTTATGGGGACATTTGGTACCCACAAAGTGATAAATACATGCTCTCACACACACACACACACACACACGTTTCCATGTTTTATGGGGACTTTCCGTGTGTGTGTGTGTGTGTGTGTGTGTGGGTATGTTTATATGGTTTTAGGTTACAAACTGGTAATTACAAGGATATTATGATATAAATGTTGTTTATGAGGACATTTCTAGTGTCCCCATATTTAAATAGCTTAAAAAACAATATTAAACAATGTTTTATTGAAATATTTAAATATGCAGACACTAGAATTTTCTGTGAGGGTGAGGTTTAGGGTTGTGTTAGGTTTAGGGATAGAATCTATAGTTTGTACAGTATAGAAATAATTATGTCTATGGAAAGTCCTCATAATGATAGGTAGACCAACGTGTGTGTGTGTGTGTGTGTGTGTGTGTGTGTGTGTGTGTGTGTGTGTGTGTGTGTGTGTGTGTGTGTGTGTGTGTGTGTGTGTGTGTGTGTGTGTGAAAGTGAGAGAGTAAAGGTTTGGCAAGAGTTGAACTTCACTAGTCACTGATTTGTCAAAAATAACCTCACTGATAGTGGGAAAACTCTACACAACTGACTTATGCCAAGTCATATTAAGCTTTAAACTACTGATGTGAACAGATTTGATTGTTTTAAGGGTAGGTTAGGGATTTGGGATAAATATATATATATATCATTAACATGTATGAAGTCAATGGAAGTCTATGAGATGTCCTCATGGCTGTAAATCAGAACGAAATACACAATGTTGTGCCAACATGTTTACAGTCCATAGGAAAAGCTCTAGAAATATTATAGGAAAGATTAAAGATAAGAGAAAAGTTACAAATATTTATGAGAGTTGTGTAGTGTTAATTAAATTATAGTGAGATACTATCAAATCTCACTATAGGTTTAGGCTTACAGGCTTTAAATAGGCTTTTTTTTTTGTAGTCAAACAACAATTGTGCCAACATGTTAAATTCTTTACCAATCAAAATGTGTTCTTTTTATTTATTTATTTGTTTGTTTGTTTTGTATGGATGACTTGGACTTGATAATAAAGGAAAAGCAGCCCACAAGTGCCCATCATTCATGTGAACTCATTCAATACTATTTAAAAAGAATCGCAGTTGGATACCTCATGAAGTTGCTTGAGAGAATGCGCAGAATGTGTAGAGCTGTAATCTAGTTAAGGGTAGCTACATTAAAGACTCTAAAGCATGAGAAAGTTTTGATTTAACACTATTCTGGTCAATTGTTATTGGCCACTACACAATTTCCATACTTTCACTTGTGTTATTTATTTAATAGCCTTTACTATTATTCTCAAATAATCTAATAATAATAAAAAACGAGTAGTAGTATCCAAATCATTGAATGTAGTGTACAGTACATATCTGTTAATGTTCCCTTAGTACTGTGTGATAGATATTGTGAGCCTATTTCCTGATTCAGTGGTTCTGTTTGCCATCTTATTGCCTCATTAGATCTGCCTACCATGCCATTCTTCAAACAGCACCATCATTAACACGTTGGACAAGTCGACAACTGCCGATCCACTGATGTCCGTTATACTGTGTGTTTGTCCAAATGTGCAGGCCTATGTGCACACATATATGACCAGGAATGCCACTGATCAGCACAAAGTCTTCAGACTTATCACCATACATTTTTAAGCACTTGTGAGATCAGGGTTATTTTGTCCGTTCCCTTAAGTGCTGGGAGATAATGGAGTCGGTTATGTGATTGCCATGGGATGCCAAGGAGGGCTGAATAGTGGCCATGTCCACTATCGAGCCAGTGCAAGCCAGGGCTATCAACAGGTCAACCAGGGCCAACAGCACCAGCAGCAATGATCTGATAGAGGTGAGTTGAACAGTAGTGAGACTCAGCTTGCTGCTGCACATCCGCCTGACTCCGAAGAAAAAATCTGACTGACAGACGCATGCCCGCTTCCCTTTATACCCGTATGTCCAGGGGCTTGACATGCAAATTCTGTCTGCATTACAAAAATATAATTGTGCCACCATATTCATTTATTTCATTACAAAACTATAATTTTATAAAAAAAAACGTTTTTGAAATGGATGACTTGGACCAAATAATAAAGATAAGCAGCCAATAAATGCCCAACATAGTTGGGAACTCCTTCAATACTGTTTAAAAAGCTTCCCAGGGTGATACCTCAAGAAGCTGGTTGAGAAAATGTCAAGAGTTAATTTCTACAAAATCTTGGCAAAGGGTGACTACTTTGAAGATGCTAAAATATAACACTTATAACAAATATAACACAGATTTATTTGGGGTTTTGTTTAGTCACAACTTAATTCCCATAGTTCCATTTATGTTATTCCATAGTTTTGATAACTTTACTATTATTCTAAAATGTGAAGAAAAAAAATTATAATAAAGAATGAGTAAGTGTTTAAAAACGTTTGACCGGGCTCGATCGATCGATAGATCGACAGACAGACAGACAGACAGACAGACAGACAGACAGACAGATAGATAGATAGATAGATAGATAGATAGATAGATAGATAGATATAGAAAATAATGTCAAGCCTTTAGACAATTAGTGACGCAGTGCCTCTTTGCTTGACATCAAGGGAAAATCAAAAGAAATAAGCCAAGACTTCAGAAAACAAATTGTGGACCTCCACAAGTCTGGTTCATTCTTGGGATCAATTTTCAAACACCTGAAGGTACCAAGCTCATCTGATCAAACTACAGTACTCAAGTATAAACACCATGGTACCATGCAGCCATCATACTGTTCATGAAGGAGACACATTCTGTCTCCTAGAGATGAATGTAGGTTGGTGCGAAAAGTGCAAATCAATACCAGAACAACAGCAAAGGACCTTGTAAAGATGCTGGAGGAAACAGGTGGACAAGTATCTATATCCACAGTAAAATAAGTCCATTATCGACTATCCTGGCTCAGCCAGGAAGAAGCCACTGCTCCAAAACTGCCATAAAATGCCAGACTACAGTTTGCAAGTGCACATGGGGACATGGGGACAAAGATCTTACCTTTTGGAGAACTGTCCTCTGGTCTAATTAAACAAAAATTTAACTGTTTGGCCATAATGGCCATCGTTATGTTTGGAGGAAAAAGGGTGAGTCTTGCAAGCCGAAGAACACCATCTCAGCCGTGATGCATGGGGGTGGCAGAATCATGTTGTGGGGCTACTTTTCTACAGGAGTGACTGGTGCAATTCACAAAATAGATGGAATCATGAGGAAGGAAAATTATATGGATATATTGTAGCAAAATCTCAAGACATCAGTCAGGAAGTTAAATCTCAATCGCAAATGGGTCTTCCAAATGGACAATGACCCCAAGCATACCTCCAAAGTTGTGGCAAAATGGCTTAAGGCCAACAAAGTCAAGGTATTGGAGTGGCCATCATAAAGCCCTGACCTCAATCCAATAGAAAATTTGTGAGCAGAACTGAAAAAGCGTGCGTGAGCAAGGAGGCCTACAAACCTGACTCAGCTCACAAGTTCTGTTCTGTCTTTTTGTGAGACGCTTGTAGAAGGCTACCCAAAATATTTGACCAAATTTAAACAATTTAAAGGCAATGCTACCAAATACTAACAAAGGGTATGTAAACTTCTGACCCCAACTGGGAATGTGATGAAAGAAGTAAAAGCTGAAATAGCTCATTCTCTCTACTATTATTCTGACATTTCACATTCTTAAAATGAAGTAGTGATCCTAACTGACAGGGAATGATATTCCAAACAATCTACAATTAAATGTCAGGAATTGTGAAAAACTGAGTTTAAATCTATTTGGCTAAGGTGTATGTAAACTTTTGACTTCAACTGTATATATGTCTCTAAATGAAATCACTATTTTTACATTTTATTTTTAACTACCTTTACACATTTTTTACATAAATTCCTTTGCTCACTGTAATAACTACATATTCTATTCATGTTATTTTGTAATAACCAATATCTGATGGTAAAGGATGGTAATATGGTACTTTGATACTACTACAATATTTATGTACATTTCTGTATTTACATGGTGCTTCAAAGATCTCCAAAGAACACCATGGAAATACCATAGGACTTCACTGTTTACCATATTTATATACCAATGCATTTACATGGTGCTCTCAGGTAATGATACATGTCCAAAAACATGGTAAAGCCATGGTCCTTATTTGATTTATAGCTTAGATACTGAAAAGCTACATTATTTAAAAACTAGCGAAGCTACCACCTTGCTACTGAGAAATATTGTTAAGCTAATAGCTTTGCTATTTGTGATGAAGATACTGCCCATTACTGGTGATAACATATAGGTGGTCATCTGTACAACTTCAAAGTTACAGGAGTAAAATTTAATTTTGGCCAGCTTTCGTAAACTACCATACAAAAACACGTATGTTTAGCTAGTATGATATCAACTATGTCTTTAAAATAGCTAGTGAAATAATGTATACCTTCAATTTTTTTGGTTTCTTCAGATGATGCATCACTACTACACTGATATAATGCAGACATCTGAGGTCTGGGCCTACCCCTGAGCAAGTGACTGGTGGGAGATCACTGCACAAAGATGCATCGATGAGCATTGGCTGGAGGATTTCAGAGTTTCCAGATAAGCCTTCAAAAACAACTGTACAATGGTGAAGCCTGCACATACATCGACAAGACACAGCATTTTGATTATGCATTCCTTTGGATAAAAGGGTAGCCATTGCATTGTACAAACTAGCATCAACTAGTGAGTACCGGATGGTGAGTTACCTGTTTGCCTTTAGTTGGATGTCTCTATGCCGCTATGTGCATGGACAACCAACCAGACCAAACTGGCTGAGATGGCATATTATTTTGAGAAGAGACATGCTGTACACTGCACAACATTGTGAATTACACATGGAGAGATTTGTGCCAGAGCGGACTAGTGTCATACAAGATCGAGGTTAGAACAGTTCTCAAATATACAGTTGGCCGAATGAGCTGTGTAAATGACAAACTGACGGATGATGGGCATCTTTACACAGCAACGTGATCACACAAGAATTCGGCATGTTGTTCAGGGAGTTCTGGTACCCTAGGGTCGGCTACATTACGCAGACTCACTGACAAACACCATCTCCTATCAGACATTTTTGCATCGGGTCCGGTGTGTTTACCTTCCCCTGTAGTGCGACTGGAAACACGTAATATCAGCAGCGTTGTAGAGCTGGGTTTGAATGCTACCTTGAAACCAGGATGTAATTGCGTTTGCATAATCAGTGATAAGAGCAATTCAGAGATTGCATTTTTCCCTCTAACATTACTTTTAAACTACACTGATGGTTAAGTTAAGGTTTGGGTTTGGGTTGGAGGATACAGTTCATAAAATATGCATTCCTCTTCACTGTATTACAGTCTGTACAGCTGAAAACAACTTGCTTCACAACTCACTTTTGGTGCTCTTTCGTGGACATTTCACCCACAATATGGAGCTCACACATGCCCATACACCCAACAAAATGTATTGCTTTGGCCACTGGAGGCAGTATTTCGCATTTCATTACGCACAGGACGATACAAAATTGACCCATTTACATTACTGGGTTTGGAAGGTGGAAGTAAACTATAGCAGGGTAAACTTCTGTAGCAGTGAATGGGAGACCCCAGCAAATATTATCATATATGTTTACACTTTTTTCAAAAGAGAAATTTACTGTCACTCCCTCTGCAGCTGTATTAGAAACCACATCACAGCAGTGTTGACAATTTTTTTTTATTGACTAGTTGACTAGTTTTAATTAATGCCAGGGTAAAATAGCACAAAGAATAATGTTATAAATGTACATTAAGTAATAAAAATAAAAAAACAGCAAACGTGCTTTTATATATTTCAAATTGTAGAATTAAACTAACTATGCCACCCAGGGACTTTACCCATGGGAAATGATAACCCATAAAGCGCACACAGATTCGTTGCCAAAAAGAGGCAGAGACATGACCACCAGTACAAATATTTATTGAAAATAACAACAATAAATAGATAAAACCTGTGGTTGACTGGGTTGAATAGATCAACCCAGTCAATCGCCTATGCACCAGAGAAATGTTCACAATTTACTCCACACAGAACAAAACTTAAGAAAACAAACAAAAAAAAAGACTTCACAGAGTTGAGGCTTAACAGTAGCGGGGTAGGCTAGCTGAGAGCTTATCTGATCTCCTAAAAAGCCCTTCACTCACCCAAATACACACACACACACACACACACACACACACACACACACACACACACACATACACACAGTAAGAGATTGGATGCAAACAGCAAGGTATGGCAATCAGTGAGGAAACACCACCACCAAGGAATGGGGGCAGCTAGCCTCCCTACCCTGGGGAACTTCAGCTCCTAAAAAGAATGAAAACAATAAAAAAAAGGTTATCCAATGGATATGCAACAAACCAAACTAATGTATATTACATGCTTTAGAACAAAGCTTTAAAATGGTGTGAAAGCTATTCCACAGAATATGTGGGGCACATCACAACATTGGCATTGAACAACATCGAAAAACAACAACAAAAAACAAACAAAAACAGGAGCGAACAAACTCAGACATGCAAGTCAACTGGAGCATGTCACTGAAAAACATAATATACGGTTTCTCCAGGTATAAACAACAGCAGCCTGTTGCCGGCATGTGAATGAGACGAACAAGCTGGAAAAGATTCAATAGTGAACACACAGCAAATACAAACAGCAGCGGATCCAACACTAACCCAGCTTATGCAAAACGCAAGACAAATGATGACCAAACAGGGGCAGAACTCACAATGATGCACACCCCAAGTGATGGAGTCCGGCCCCAGAATGGGTGGCCACATGACTGATGACACACTCACAGGTGACATGTCTGAGCCTTATTATACTCAAGAGCACTGCGATGTCACACTGTGGTAGACATTTGCATCTGACCACCACCACTACAACACATCAAAGCCTACTTTATCACTTCTGTAGCCTGCCCAGTAATGTGAGCAGTGAGATGGAAAGTAGAGAGAGCAGGTCAGTCAAGAGTAGAGAGTCAGTCATAACAGTGGCTGTTTACTGTCAAGTCTTAAAGGAGAAGCAGCGCCTAAAAAACGAGCGTTTCTGACAGAGGGTAAGAATAAGAGTGGAAAATGATCATGTTTTACAAATACATTACTATTTTTTGAACCTCAAAGAACATATTAAATAATAAAAAAATACATAGCATGGCCCCTTTAATATAAAGGTGGCTCAGTTTAGCCTTAAACTTTGTCATGCCAAATTTTTAATAATAATTCAATTTTTAGACTAGTTCATGAGAGTTATGAGAGAATATCTGATTTACGAGTGAATCAATCAGACTGATTTTTTTATCCAGAGCAACAATTCATAGAAAAGATCCCACTCAAAGAACAAACATCGGTACTTCTCTCATGAACTCTCATGAATGCACAGCATCACTTCTGAAGATTTGGAATATATTGCACGAGCCATGTGGACAACTTGTATGATGCATGTTGCTTGGGAGGATACGAGAGTAAGTAAATTATGAAAGAATTTAGGTTTCTGGGGACATTTTTTGATTTAATTTCATAGCATCATTTTTGCCCATTTTTTTGCCTCTATACAGCATTAATCAATCTGTGTTAATGCACCTTTATGGGGTATAGCTTCTATGCTACTTCAAATACATTTTCTGTGCAGCTTCTGCAAATCACACACAGCCACTCTGCTCTTTTCTTAGAGCACTGAAAAAAACGAATTCTCAGTTTTCTCATTATTGCCTTGGTATTGATCATTACATTGGCGAGTCATTAAACATTTTCGTGTTGCGGAAATAGACGTAACATAGGATCTTCAGACTGTACAACCCAACAGACTGTATTCTATCCCCCACAGCCTCATTCCCATTTGTGCTGAGTTAAATATGGCATCTTTTCTGACTAGTCCAGTGAACCACAATCTTTTTACAATATGGCTTTTGAAAAATAAAACACATTGAAAAATGTGCTTCCCCTGACTACACACAGTTTAATTCAGCATAACAGAGAAACACCACTGATATTTCAATACATACAAGAAGATATCAAGCCCTTACCAGCACAGGAGGACATTTAGGGCTTGTAGACAGTCCAACAACACACACACACACACATACCTCACACACCTAAAGTTTCCAGTTCCTCTTGATGGTAAATTCCCAGCAAAACTGTCTGGGCTTTCCAGGCTAAATTAAATGACATATCTTCTCAATTAAGGATTAGAAACCCACTTAATTTGCATTAAGGTTGAGAAGAAAGAGAGCAAAACTGTCTTTGGTAAGTAAATAACAGTGTCTTTGGACTTACATAAATATGCACACAAATCATAAAAAAGGTTTTTCATTTTATAACAAGCCTCACAATAAACAAGTACTTTCAAATGCAATGCCCATGGCATAATGTGGGCAGCAAAAAAAAAAAAAAAAGACAGAGAAAGAAAGAGTGAGAGGGTCAGTGTGGGTCAGAATGCAAATGCAAACCCAAAACATCCACTGACTGACCTCATTAACTCAGACCAGACACAAGCAGAGCTACTGGTCAACCCTCTCATTAACACACCCCTGGGGTACAGACAGGAAAAGAGTGGCAGCTGTCTTCAGGGAGATAAACCATTCTGAGAGCACCGACTCATCTTCTCTGAATTAGCTTCAGTGACCCTCTGCTGTAGGGAGGTGACCTTCCCCAGCTCAGCTATGCTCCACTGATATGTAACAGTAACAATGATGTTGAATGCCTGCTTAACATTGATGATATACACTCACTTCCAACTTTATTATGAACACTATGGTCTTAAAAAAGTGCCCAATGTGGTTTTCTGCTGTCGTAGCCCATCCGCCTCATGGTTCAACATGTTGTGCATACTGAGATGCTATTCTGCTCACTACAATTGTCCAGAGTGGTTTTCTGAGTTTCCGTAGCCTTTCTGTCAGTTCGAAACAGTCTGGCCATTCTTCATTGACCTCTCTCATCAACAAGGCATTTCCATTCACAGAATTGCCGCTCACTGGATGTTTTTTAGTTTTTGGCTAAAAACTCTAGAGTACTCTAGAGTAAATTCTAGAGACTGTTGTGTGTGAAAATCCCAGGAGATCAGCAGTTACAGAAATACTCAAACCAGCCCATATGGCACCAACAATCATGCCATGGTCAAAATCACTGAGATCACATTTTTCCCCATACTGATGGTTGATGTGAACATTAACTGAAGCTCCTGACCCATATCTGCATGATTTTATAAGTATAAGTAGGTGTACAGGTGTTCTTAATAAAGTGCTCAGTGAGTTTAAATCAGCAAATCACTGCAGAGTCACATATCAAATACGTTGTTTGGAAACTTACAGTGGCACTATGCATTCTTTGAGATGAAATTATTTCCAAGCAAGGGCGTAGATTTGGCTTCAACATTGGGTGGGGGCGTGAAACATGTACATGTTTCCATTAATCATGGTATAAATATGGGGGGTGTTACTACTTAAATTAAGAATGGCGTCCTACATTCAATAATGTTTTGCAAATATTCATAATCTACTTTCTATGAGACTCTATGAGAACCGGAGAGCAG